>NC_091282.1:186125287-186155134 GCF_032444005.1 Ranitomeya imitator | reverse complement strand
TGAAACTTTCCACCAGAATTCAGCTGTAATTCTCAGAATCCCGCTTCCCATGTTGTAAACGGTGTCTGCATTCTGCTGATGGTTTTGGCACTGCAGCAGTGATCTTGGGTTCCCCATGGCTGCTTCCCCTTATTACCTGAATTGCTCCTGCTTATAACAGCAGTCATTTGTTTTCTAGAGATTTATTAGGGAAATGTTGGTAATGCAACTCCATAATACACAAGACTAGGTTCACCTTTTCGGTCAACACTGCAAAAATTCTATTTATTTTTCTTGGTAATAGTCTCTGAGCCACAATATTCTTACAGTAAAAGAGGAACGTGGGTTACGTTTATATTTATTTGTCAGGCTTTGCGAACTTCTCAGCAGCTGTATAGCAACTTCAACAAATTTTGTAACTAAAAATCCATTACACTTTTTTATTTATTTATTTTTGCAAGGATCTGCATAAGTTTTTACAAACCCATTCAAAGAAATAGAACAGCTGTAAAAAGTTCTGCAATACATATAAACTCTGTGAACATTCCCTTGTGGAGGCCCTTAATATGATATTATATTTTGTAGTCATCCAATGTCCCTCCATATTTCGTTACTTATTCACTCGGTGTATGTGGATAAAATATATTTACAAGGCATTAGATGTGATAAGATGGAAATGACCCTGCCCTGTACTTTAAACTTTGACCATTTTTGGCACAGGGAACGTATTCTTTAGAATTTACCTTTGGTTGAACCTTGATTGCACCTGGCGGGATGCCACTTGTATCTAGGTGGATCGTAATCACATGTTTAGCGCTATTGTTGTGGCTGCACCCCAGCTGACATCAATTTCAATGGTAAAGGGAAGGAATAGACTAATCTAGTATATGGTAAATCATGTCCAGTAATGAAAGATCTAGTATATGCTAAATGTCTTTTAAAGAAAGATCTAGTGTTTGTTAAAAAGGTTTTCCGCAACTAGGACAACCCCTTCTCGGTCTGAATGTTTGCTAATTAAAATAACTTACACTCGCCACCCGTGTTGGTGCCGTTCCAGTGGTGTTCGCACTTGTGTTCCCCATTTTCTAGTGCGGTTCTTATGACATGCGAGCTCTATGCCCAATCCGCACTGGCGTCACTGGCCCCGCCTTCGGGTGTATTGAACTTCAAAAGAAAGCTAGGGCGGCCACTGCTCTCTCACGTCCTCTTGATGTTTGATTTATGTGAAGCCAGCACTGATTGGGCTTCAGGCTCACCTTTCATAACAACCGCACCCGGGAAGGCAAGTGCCGAGTCTGCTGGAACATCGCGGGCACGGGAGGTGAGTATGGGTATTTATTTTTTTATCATCACCACACAATCAGATCGAGAAGGGGTTGTCCTAGAAGTGGTCAATCCCTTTAAATTATTCCAATAAAGAAGGATCTGTAATCTGCTAAATAATGTCCAATAAAGTAGGATCTAGTATGTGGTAAATAATGTCAGAGAAAGAAGGATCTGTGGGCTAAATGTCCAATAAGAAGCATATACAACCTTAATTTATAAAGTTGTGATGCTGTATAAATTGTAAAGAACGCAACGATTTGGAAATCTTAGAGCCATATTTTATTCACAGTAGAACTCTGATCAGAAGTTGAAAGTTAGAAATTGTTTACTTTTAATTAAAAAAAAAATAAATAACTCATTTAAAAATTGATGGCAGTAACACATCTTAAAAAAAAAAAAAAAAAAAAAAAAAAAAGTTGGTACATGGTTAACAAAAGGCTGTAAAAGTGGTACTGATGAAAAACTGCTGGAGGGTCAGTTTTCAGCAAAGTCATATGACCATAAAAAGAGCATGTTGAAGAGGCAGAGTCTTTCAGAAGCAAGATGGTCAGAACTTCACCAATCTGTGGAACTGCACCTAAAAATTATGGAACAATTTCCGAAAAAATGTTCTTCGATGTAAAATTACAAAAACTTTGGGCCTGATTCTTCAAAGCTTTCATGACCGAATTCTGGCGTAAAAATATTGAAAATTCGTAAATTTTTTTAGATGCGACTCAAGAGTTCAAATTTGCGAGTTTTATCATTTCCATGCCAGTTTCTCCCAGCTACGACACAATGGACACCACAGCTTGTCTAAATCATGACTAACTATGGCACTGCATACTCCAGAAATTTCACTTCAGTACCTAAGTGGAGTGCGATTTCTGGCATATATATGCAGGTGCATGCCGCTAATCAAATGCTCCTGATTCATGAAAGAAGCGTACACCTCTTCATGAATCGGGAGCATCTGACTCCAGAAGCCCCCTCGTTAAAGGGAACCTGCCTGATCCCCCATGCCCTCCAATCCAGCAGCATCCAGCTATTTGTGATTAACCTGCTTTAAAAAAGCATTTATAGCCTCCACTTTTTTATGATAATGAGGGCTAGTCGATAGTGTTAGTTGCCACAGACTAGTCGGCCCTATTTCCATGTTATCACGCCATGTGGGCGTGATAACATAACTTGCATGAGTCTGCCTCATCTCTTGTCATGCTAATCTACGCACAAGTGACTCTCATTCCGGCAGCGTCACTGCGTTTCTGAAGCCATGTGTATGCTTCCTGGCGTCAGAGGCGTACTGCCCATGACTAGATGCCATCTTTTGGACTTACACAGTGCTTCTCTAAGGCCAGGAAGCGTACACCCGACTTCAGAGACGAAGTGACACTGCTGGAAGGAGCAGCGCACACGCGCTAGATTTGCATGAGCGGGGATGACGCTACCCTTGAAAATTATGTTATCATGTCCACAGGGGCGTGATAACATGGAAAGAGGACTGACTAGTCTGGGGACACCAAAGCCTTAACTAGACAAAGCCCTCATTAGTATAAGGAAAGCTGAGGTTTTAAATGCTTTTTTTTAAAACCATTTATTTAACTGAATGATGTTATACAGGGCTGGTTAGGCATGGAGTTTAATCATACATAGCTAAATGCTGCGGGATTGGCGGGCATGGGGATCTGGCAGGTTAGGCCCCTTTCACACATCAGTTTTTTTGCCATCAGCCGCAATCCGTCGAATTTTGAAGAAAAAAAAACCGGATCCGGTGACTGATGCCGTCGGATCCATTTTTGTCTCATAGACTTGTGTTAGCAACAGATTGCGACAGATGGCCTCACGTTTCATCCTGCGGCTCGAGACAAAGTAACGTTTTTTTGTGTCCGTCGAAAAAGCGGACAGCGACGGATCCGGCGCAGTCCGTCGTTTGCTAGAATGGAAGCATATGGCGCCGGATTTTTTTTTTTTTTTAATTGAGCATGCTCCAATCCAATCAGCCAGTTCTACTAGTCGGATACGTCCAAAGAACGGATCCGTCGCATCAGTTTTTCACAATCTGTGACTGATCCATCGATCCGTCGAGCCAACGGATTGTGACTGACGGCAAAAAACTGATGTGTAAAAGGGGCCTTACCTTTCAGGCTGCCGTGAACAAAACCGGTCTTGATTAATCAGAATCTTAGAATATCCCATCATCTACTATACATAAAATCAGAATGTTCAGAGATTCTGGAGAAATCCATTGTACAAGGGACACAGTTCACCGTGCAATCCACAAATGCAAGTTATAGCTCTGTCATGCATAGAAGAAGCCATATATCAATACCACCCAAAAACGCCAACATCTTCTCTGGGCCAAAGCTAATTGAAAATTGACTGAGGCGAAAATGGAAAAGGCGAAAATGGAAAACTGTTCTTTGGTCAAATGAGTCAAAATGTGAAACCACGAAAGTTGTCTTGTGGACTCGAGACCAGAGGAAACTTCCAGCTTATCGGAGTACAATTGAAAAGCCTGTATCTCTGATGTATGGGGTTGCATTAGTGTCTGTGGCATGGGCAGCTTGCACATCGTTACAGACACTCTAAATGCTGAGCATTATATAGAGGGTTTAGACCAATATTTTCTTTCATTCAGACAGTGTCTGCTTCAGGGAAGGCTTTTCCATATTCCATCAAGAAAGAAAAATCCATCCAAGACGACCCAGGACTGTTGAGTAGGTCGAATAGGACAACATTCCTCTCCAAAAATACCATCATTTGGTCTCCTCACTCGTTTACAGACTTGCAAATAGAAGAGGGGAAGATATACAATGGTAGACATGGTCCCGTCCCAACTTTTTTGAGATCTCTTGCTGCCATCAATTTCTAAATTAGACATTTTTCCATTTAATTTGAAAAACAAACTAACGTTCACCTTCTGATCGGTGTTCTATGTTTTTTTGTGTGTTTTATGGCAAATT
Organism: Ranitomeya imitator; assembly: GCF_032444005.1. NCBI lineage: Eukaryota > Metazoa > Chordata > Amphibia > Anura > Dendrobatidae > Ranitomeya > Ranitomeya imitator. The sequence goes on along the minus strand of NC_091282.1, from coordinate 186,150,887 downwards.
TTTTGTTGGGTTGGATTCACACTGCATTTTGACACGTTTGTTGGTCCCGAGGAGGTTATGTCTGAACGCCCCGCAAAACGGGATTTGAGCGCATGTGCCTAAGGGGCCATAAGCTATAATGGTGCTGACAGTGGACATCTGCTCGGTCATGCATAATTTTCAGGTGTGTATGTTTATTGGTGATGAACACGAGGTGCAGTCTACTACAGCTGAGTGTCCACCTCAAATAGTCGTATACTCGCAAAAATGATGCACAACCGAACGCACGTTCTTTCTGTTGGCACCATTACAGTGTATGGCTGCATCGTCACACTTCCCCCGAATCCGGTTTTGCAGGGGGCTCGGACGTAAGCCCCGACGGGACCAATGAACAGGTGCCAAAACGTATTGTGAAAACATACGCCAAAAATTCTGTCTTAAAAGGGTTGTTCAGGGGTAAGACATTGACAGGAGCTCTTTTGGATAGATCATCAATATTTGATCGGTGAGTGTCTGACACCTGGCACCTCCACCAACAGCTATCATCGGGTCTCATGGCTGGCGGATGTACTCAATTCATTGAGCTGCAGGAATACAATTCTGCACACTGCAGCAGCCATTGTCAGGCCCTGCTCCTCGGCTCCACTTATTTTCAGTGGAACCTGAGTTACAGGGTACTACATACATAGTATATGGACTTCCACTGGCCACGGGACCTAATAATTGCACGTCTGATATTGATGGTCATCAATAATCTCAGTCCTGGAAACCCATTTAATACACTGTTAACAGAAGTAAGATGTTAGCGTCTTCTATACACCTAATACAGTTGCACTCTTATCTATTAATGTGTGCAGTTAGTATTATACATTTGTATTAGAATCCCTATATTGGATTTGTCCAGTGATTGCTTTTTCTATATCCCCAGGAAAGGCTGAAGTGTAGTCAGAAGTAACACTTGAACATACAAAAAATAAGGAAATGTACTTTAGTCCACTTTTCTCTCCATCATTCACTTCTGGTTTATTAACTTTTTGCAGACAGTTTCCCTGTGGGATTAACCATGGGCATCTCTTTCAGGCATTTGCACAGTTTGATGCTGAAGGCGATGAGGTGGTTGACTTGGAGAGCATGCTAGAAGCCATCAAGTCCTCCAGTGGTGCCAATCTACAAGGGGAATTGAGTCATGTTATCCGACAGCTGCAAGCCTGTTCTCTCACGCCCGGTAATATTGATTCTTTATGTTTACACTCTACGACAAGTGCAGAAACATAAAAAAAATTAATATACTCTGACGATTTTGCAAGATTTCCCACCTTGAAAGAATGGAGAGGTCTGTAATTTTTATCGTTTGTACATTTTAACTGTGAGAGACAGAATCTTTAAAAAAAAATCAATTTAATCACATTGTATTATTTTTACATAATTTGCATTTTATTTGCATGAAATAAGTATTTGATACAATTGAAAAACAGAACTTAATATTTGTCACAGCAATCTTTGTTTGCAATTACAGAGGTCTGACGTTTCCTGTAGTTCTCGACCAATTTCAGGTCTGGAGACTTGTTAGGCCACTCCAGGAGCTTGAAATGCTTCTTACAGAACCACTTTTTAAGTTGCCCTGGTTTCAGGGCATTGTCATGTGGCCCAGCCACAACTCATCTTCAATGGCCTCACTGAGGGAAGGAGGTTGTTGGCCAAAATCTCGCAATACATGACCCCATCTATCCTCCATTCAAAATGGTGCAGTTGGTATTTTACTTTTCTTATATAGCACCATCTTATTTCCACAGCGCTTTACATACATTATCATCGCTGTCCCCAATGAGGCTCACAATCTAAATTCCCTATTAGTATGTCTTTGGAGTGTGGGAGGAAACCCACGACAGGGGAGAACATGCAAACACCTTGCAGATGTCCATAGTGGGATTTGAACCCAGAACCCCTGCACTGCAAGGCTGCAGTGCTAACCACTGAGCCATCGTCCTGTCCTGTTGACCACCCCAGCCTTGTGCAGGTCTACAATTTTGTTCCTGGTGGTCTTGGTCTTCCCAGGGTGGAGAGGTTGAAGTGTGATTGAGTGTGTGGACAGGTGTCTTTTATACAGGTAACGAGTGCAAACAGGTGCAATTAATACAGGTAATGAGTGCAGAGTAGGAGTTTTTCTTTAAGAAGCCCTAACAGGTCTGTGAGTGCCAGAATTCTTGCTGGTTGGTAGGTGATCAAATACTTATTTCATGCAATAAAATGCAATTTAATTATTAAAAAATCATACAATGTGATTTTCTGTCTTTTTATTTTTAGATTCTGTCTCGTATCGTCAGTGTATCAAATACTTATTTTCACCACTATACATACGTTTATTTTTAAGTATAATTTATGATATTAATTTATTTTGCTTGTATGATATAAAATATATGTACAGTGGCATGTAAAAGTTTGGGCACCCCAGGTAAAAAATATTAATGTGAACAGTTAAGCAAGTTGAAGATGATATAATCTCTAAAATGTCTAACGTTAAAGACAAATATATTATTTTTTTACAATTTAAAAATTACGAAAATGAGAATGGGCTGATGCCAAAGGTTTGGGCACCCTTGGGGATTTTTGTGCTCCTATAACTTAGACCAAGGTTTCAGACCTTAATTAGCCTAATATTAGCTTGTTATAGCTTGTTTACGATTATCGTTAGGAAAGGCCAGGTGATGCAAATTTCCTAGCTTTATAAAAACCCACCCTCCTCTAACCTTTTGCGAAAAAAACAGCAGCCATGGGTTCTTCTATGCAGCTGCCTATCACTCTGAAAATAGTGGAGGCCCACAAAGCAGGAGAAGGCTACAAAGAAGATGGCAAAGCATTGTCAAGTTGCCCCTTCCTCAGTTTAAAATGTAATTAAGAAATGGCAGTTAACAGGAACAACAGAGGTCAAGATAAGATCTGGAAGACCAAGCAACATTTTAGTGAGAACTGCTTGTAGCATTAAGGTACCGTCACACTAAGCGACGCTGCAGCGATACCGACAACGATCCGGATCGCTGCAGCGTCGCTGGAGAGCTGTCACACAGACAGCTCTCCAGCGACCAACGATCCCGAGGTCCCCGGTAACCAGGGTAAACATCGGGTTAATAAGCGCAGGGCCGCGCTTAGTAACCCGATGTTTACCCTGGCTACCATCCTAAAAGTAAAAAAACAACCGCTACATACTTACCTACCGCTGTCTGTCCTCGGCGCTCTGCTTCTCTGTACTGGCTGTGAGCGACGGGCAGCCGGAAAGCAGAGCGGTGACGTCACCGCTCTGCTTTCCGGCCGCTGTGCTCACAGCCAGACCAGAGAAGCTGAGCGCCGGGGACAGACAGCGGTAGGTAAGTATGTAGCGGTTGTTTTTTTTACTTTAACGATGGTAACCAGGGTAAACATCTGGTTACTAAGCGCGGCCCTGCGCTTAGTAACCCGATGTTTACCCTGGTTACCAGCGAAGACATCGGTGTCACACACGCCGATTCAGCAATGTCTACGGGGAGTCCAGCGACGAAATAAAATTCTGGACTTTCTTCCCCGACCAGCGACAGCACAGCAGGGGCCTGATCGCTGCTGCCTGTCACACTGGACGATATCGCTAGCGAGGACGCTGCAACGTCACGGATCGCTAGCGATATCGTCTAGTGTGACGGTACCTTTAGTAGAGGCGCAAATCAGAACCTCTGCTTGACTGCAAAAGACCTTCAGAAAGATTTAGCAGGCTCTGGAGTTGTGGTACATTGTTCTACTGTTCAGAGATACCTGCACAAATATGGCCTTCACGGAAGAGTCATCAGAAGAAAACTTATCCTGCATCCTCACCATAAAATTCAGTGTCAGAAGTATACAAAAGAACATCTAATCAAGCCTGATGCATTTCGGTAACAAATCTTATGGACCGATGAGGTTAAAATAAAACTTTTTGGCCACAATGATCAAAGATGTGTGGAGAAAAAAGGGCACAGAATTTCAGGAATAGAACATCTTGCCAACCATTAAGCATGGGGGTGGATCAATCATGGTTTGGGGTTGTTTTGCAGCCAATGGAAAGAGGAACATTTCACGGGTAGAGGGAAGAAAGAATTCAATGACATTCATCAAATTAATGATGCAAACATAACGCCATCTGTAAAAACAAAAAAAAAAACCTGAAGTTTGAAAAGAGGATGGCTTCTACAAAAGGGTGATGATGCTAAACACACGTCACAATCCACAATAGACTACCTCCAAAAGGCACAAGCTGAATCTTTTACAGTGGCCCTCACAGTCCCCTGATCTGAACATCATTGAAAATCTGTGGTTAGACCTCAAAATAGCAGTGCATTCAAGATGACCCAGGAATCTCACACAGAACTGGAAGAATTGATGAAAATCACTCAAACAAGAATTAAAAGACACTTGGCTGACTACAAAAAGCATTACATGCTGTGATACTTGCAAAAGGGGGTGCTACTAGGTACTAACCAAACAGGGTGTCCAAACTTTTACATCAGCCCATTTTCTTATTTTTCACAGTAAAAGATGAAAATATATGTAACCAACTTCTTTCTTTTTGGTGTTGTATATATGCATATATTAGTGTATTTGAGGCTAAAAACTATTTTTACACTTTGCTTTCATAAAAAATGTTTTGCTTCTGCAGGCTACTTAATATCCTCAACATTAAATTTTTAAGGTAATCTGTGGTCATAATCATAAATCATGTGAAAAGAGCCCATAAAAAGGCAGATTACTTACAAACTCCCCATGATACCTCCATAGTTGATGGGAAAGAAAGAAAAACATAAATTAAAAAAAAAAATAAATATATATATATATATATATATATATATATATATATATATATATATATATATATATATATATATATATATATATATATATATATATATATATATATATATAATTTGTTTTTCTTTCTTATGTATATCTATGTATATGTATATCTATATTATGTGCTGCAAATAATTACTACTGGTCATCATAGCCACTGGGTGTTACATGTATAGCAAGTGTGGTCAACAGATGTTTTTGATCATTGGTAGTAATTCTGTGCAGCACGTTATACAGACAGGATATTTAAAGGGATTGTTGATTTCGGCCGCAATTTGTTCCTAAACAAACAAATAAACATAAAAAAATGGGCTTTACTCATTGTGCCAAGCTCCGAGTCTTTTCCGCTGCTCCTGTTGTCTGCTATTTGACTACTTCACTGACGTCACATTGACAGCAGTGTAATCAATCACTGAGCTTAGCGACTCTGATGGAACGCTGCACTCGGAGCCGCTAATCTCATTGATTGGCTGAAGTGTTGACGTGAGTTCAGCGCTGCAGCCAATAACACACTGAAAGCAGCAGTGGAGAGTGTTGGACCCAAGGAGGGTGAGTGAAATGTAGTTTGTTTCTTAATAACAAACTATGCCCAGGAACCAGAATTTTCCTGAAAGGTGATAATGCCTTTAACTTTGTTAAAGAAAACCTGTCGCCTCAAAGTATCTACCTGCAGGTAATTAGCATTACAGTGCTGCCAGGCCCCCTTAGTAAAAGTGCAGCTACTGGGAGAAAATGTAATTTATTTCCTCCAACGAGCCTCTGAGATTGTCAAGGAGGCATGCACAGAGCGGTTGCAGTCAGTCATTCACAGCACTGTGAGTGGGGACTGCTGACACGTCCCAGAGCGGTGTTTCATAGCTCAGCACAAAGTTCTGGGCTGAGCTTACGGTAAAGTGAGTGATAACTAGCGGTTCCGTGCTTGCGCCCATGTCTGAAAGCTGTCAGCTTCTGGGAGGTGATAATTCTCCCAATAGCCGCACTTTCAGTAAGGAGACCTAGCAGCATTGGAATGCTATTACTTAACTAATGAGGAATATGACTTTAAGTTTTGAGATGAAGTAGCATTTTTTTTTCTTGGTCTCTATTTTCATTTTTCTAGGCTTTATCGACATATTCACCAAATCAAAAGAGCGTCTCAGTTTACATTCTTCAAAGATTCTGCGCTTTTTGCATCGAAACCGTATTTCCAGTACTGTGATCCCTTATCCCATACTAGAATGCTGCAATAACATATGTACCATGAGGTCTTCTGTACTGAAGGATTACCTTGAAAGACTTCTCAAAAAAGAGAAAGGTGAGTTTTCTATTGTTTTACCATTAAGCTTGGTCCCAGTTGATTTTGGCTGTATAATTTTTTTTTTTTTGTGTGCATATAGTTCCCATGTAAAGCGTGTATTTTTACTTTATTATTGACCTTTTACCATCAGCATAATGAAGAAAAATATTTTTTTATACGTGTAATAATACATTATTTGTATTATTGAAGCAAAGTAAGCTTAATTTTCCCTAAATGTTCAGTTAAACATTTCAAAATATACATGACCCTTGTAACCCAGGAGAGCCATATTGACTGTGGGCTAAGATCTATAATTTTCATTGTGTACAGTTGTGCTTCTTAGATTTTTTGTATGGTAGTCCATTATATGGCTAAATCAAATTTTCCCTTACCCAGAGTATTAGAAGTTATTCCGCGTCTGGCCATTTGACTCTCTAAATATTTTAGTGGAGACTTGACCACTTAGATGAGCCCCTCAGCCAGAGAACTGCAGGTGTGAAGAATATGGCAGTAGAGCACCAGTTTCTTCACACTTCTGTGCACTGCCTTGGACGTAGTGGCATGGCCTTTCTAACTATGTCACTTCCCCAGTGGCTGTAGGATGTTTCATCCATGTGAATGAACGTCTACACCCACAGTTGGATAATGGGACTTGTTGTTTTGGTGAACGATCTTTGAGGACTCAAGAAACTTAAGAGTGTTTTTTCCTGTTCCTGAAAATGTACAATTCATGTAATATTTACTTCTTTTCCAGAATCATCTTCTGTTCTGAGTGGCAGTGATGAAACTCTGAAATGTAAAACCATAACTAAGTGTTACAGCAGCATTGAAACCTCATCTAACTCTTCAGATATTGACAAGATGACAAATGGGGAAACGGCCTCTTACTGGCAATCAGACGGTAGTGCCCGATCTCACTGGATACGGTATGTTTTTTTTTTTGTCTTGTATTGAACCTGTCAGTGGGGTCTAGACATCTAAAGTGTCTTTATGGGCTTACAGGACTTAGAAAGTAGAATAAAATTATACCTTGATATCTGCGATTCGATGTCTTATTTCAGAGACATCCATGTTTTTCTTAGAGGTTTTCCCAAGAACAAAGTACATTTTAACTAATACATCTTTGAATAAAAATATGTTCCACAATTGGATGTGTGTAAATAAAATGTTCCTGTGCTGAGATAATCTTATAAATGTGCCCCTGCTGTGTACTGTGAAATGGCTGTGTCTGACCATGAAGGACCATGGTCTCCACAGCTCCTGGGCAGAAGAGGACACGAGAGTATACAGACAGGACATCATGGGATCACATCTGATTCTTTCTGTGAGGTATAATATTGCTTAAAAACAGGCAATGAAATGTTTTACCTCACAAAAAGAATCAGCTGTGATCCCATGATGTCCTGTCTGTATACTCTTTAGCTTCCTCCCCTGCCCAGGACCTGTGATATGATCAGACCATGTTCCTGTACATTCAGACAAGGCCATTACACAGTACACAGCAGGGGCACATAGATTATCTCAGCACAGAAACACCTTTCTAACACATCCAATTGTGGAACTTATTATTATTCAAAGATCCATTAATAAAATGTTGGTTTAAAGCAGGGGTGTCAAACTGCATTCCTCGAGGGCTGCAAACAGGTCATGTTTTCAGGATTTCCTTGTACTGCACAGGTGATAATTTAATCACCAACTCATTATTTGTGTAGGTGATTAAATTATCACCTGTGCAGTACAAGGAAATCCTGAAAACATGACCTGTTTGCAGCCCTCGAGGAATGCAGTTTGACACCCCTGGTTTAAAATTTAAAACTTTTTTTGATGGGAAACCCCATTAAATTTAAATGAACTGTTAAGATCTATGGATGGATACTGATCTGCATGAGAATCTGCCTTCAGAGCTTATTGTAAATGGAAGGGGGCATTACCAGTGTGAAGCAAATAATGGCTGACTTGCATAATCTGGAAATGGGCTATCTCCGTGGTTAGCACTGAAACCTAGCAGTGCTGGGGTCCTGGGTTCAAATCGCAGCAAGAACAACATCTGCAAGGAGTTTGTATGGTCTCTGTGGGTTTCCTTTGAGCACTCCTGCTTTATCCCACACTTCAGTAATGTCTGTAAAGTGCTGTGGAATTAATGACGCTTTAGAAGTGAGTAAAATAAGTAATCGCACACAGCTCTGCAGTGAGATGAGAGCTAAGGCAGTACAGCAGATGTGAACTTTATCTAACTGCACAAGTTTGCAGCAGCATCTTTTCAAGAGTTGTCAGCTCTTCTGCAGATCTGTGCCTTGTTACAACCAGCACAGTACAGCAGAGATGAACATTGTCTCATTACAGATGCAACAAGCACATTTGCAGTTCTCAAAGAACTGTCAGCTCTGATGTGCTACTCTTCACCATAGTGGCTGCCTGTGCGATGAAAGCTGAAGCATAGTAAGAAGACAACTGCAAATGTTTTTATAATGAGGCAAAGGTCACTTGTGCTGTACTGTTAGTTCTGGTCTCACCTGCAGTTTTTGATTATGAAAGCCGACTGTCAGTTATTACGTGTCTCACTGGTAATGCCCCCTTTCATTTACAATAAGCGCTGGAGGCAGATTCTCATGCAGATCAGTGTCCAGATAGCCTGGGACAGCTCATTTACATATAAAAAAATCATATTTCTCTAATAATCCCTCACGACAGCACACAGGAGGATGTCATCTCATTCTAATAGGGACAGGAAATATGAAAGAGGTCAAATAGCCCATCCCACCTTCTCTTTCTCCAGTGTTTTTCCTGTCCGTATAAGGATGAAGTGGTCATCCTAGGAGTGCTCTGTGCCGGCAGCACACACTACAGGACACGGATAGCTGGACAACGGGAGATAGGTCGGTTCTTACCTTCCCTCTCCTTGCACTGTTCCTGTCCCCTAAGGACTCAGGATGTCATTTCATCGGTCAGTCTGCCAGTCGGGTAAAGTCTGGGGGAAGTCTCCGAGTTGGAGGCCTCTCTGAGTTCTCCAGCCCCATCTCCTTCCCCCTGCACCTGCCAGGTCAAAGAAGATGCGGTCCCGGCGGCCGTAAGTAACGTCAGACGCTGGGTGTCCTTTGAGCGCGTCACTTCCAGGTTTTGCGTTCCACAGTGGAGCGCATTGGAGAAAAGAATGCAGGAGGCAGTCGGACACGTCCTGACGATCCCTTGGTGCCAGTAATGGTGGCAGAGGAGTGCTGGTCCGGTTACCTATATAAAAGAGCCCTGGACAGAGGATCAAGTAAGGCAGGACAAAATCTATGTGGTAGAATGGAGAGTTCCAGTCCTTCCCGCTCTGCATCTGTGGAGGCCAGCACTATTCTGGTTCCTGTAAGTATACACACATTGTATCCCCTCCGTTGTGCAGATACAGAACATAAGGGGCTTATTCCGTCTCCCCTCTATTTCAGGGACCTGCACTAAGGAGTGAATATCCAAGACCACAAAGCGAATGTGCACAATATGTGGGAAACTCCATGTCAAGACTGTACAGATAAGATACTTAAAGAGAAACAACCCTCCTTAAGGGAGGAGAGTAAAGGGATAGTCCACCAGGAAATACAGTTCTCCCTGGCTTCCATGTCCCAAGCGATACCTGCTCCCAGCGCCTCTCCAGCAGTCAAGAAAAGGAAGATCTATCATGAGGAAGATTCCCAGGAGTCCATACCAGAAGAATTTCTGAAGGAGGGTGAGCTGAGCCCAGTCCTGATATACATAATAGGAATTACTATTTTTCCTCGGAGAACATAGAGGAACTCCTTATGACTATAAGGAGGACCATGGAGGTGGAAGAGGAATGCGCATGCGCCTTACTTACTTCCGGCTATGCCCGCAGTTGAGCAAAGCATACTGTGCACGCGCGGCAGAACATTGCAATGCGCACACTCGAAATATGGCCGGAACTATGAATTTTACGAGAAATATTGCGTACAGCAGCCAAGGAGTGGTGGAGTGAAGGACCAAAGACAACGCCCATCGGACCGGACCCAACTCATTAACATACAGCACGGGTGAAATAAAAACGTTTTTTATGGGTTATACATATGGAGTCAGGGGGTTTCAAAAGGAGTTGGGAAATGCAAAGCTGACACTCAATCCAATGATATTTTTAGCTGATAAGCCTAAAATGTGGTGACAGATTCCCTTTAAGAAAAATGTATTCAAATATTTGTGGGAGATTCACAAGGAGTGGATTGCTGATGGAGTTATTGCTTCAAGAGCCATCACACACAGACGTATCCAGGACATGGGCTACAAGTGTCGCATTCCTTGTGTCAAGCCACTCATGACCAATAAATAATGCCAAAAGCGTCTTACCTGGCCCAAGGAGAAAAGGGTATTGTTTTCAGATGAAAGTAAATTTTGCATTTCATTTGGAAATCAAGGTCCCAGAGTCTGGAGAAAAAGTGGAGAGGCACACAATACACAATCCAAGCTGCTTGAGGTCTAGTGTGAAGTTTCCACAATCGGTGATGGTTTGGGAAGCCATGTCATCTGGTGTAGGTCCACTGTGTTTTATCAAGACCAAAGTCAGCGCAGCCATCTATCTGGAAATTGTAGAGCACTTAATGCTTCCCTCTGCCGACAACCTTTTTAGAGATGGAAATTTCATTCTCCAGCAGGAATTGGCATCTGTCCACACTATCAAAAGTACCAATACTTGGTTTAAAAACAACAGTATCACTGTGCTTGATTGGCCAGCAAACTTTCCTGACCTTAACCACATAGAGAATCTATGGGGTACTGTTAAGAGGAAGATGAGACACCAGACCTAACAATGGAGACAAGCTGAAGATTGCTATCAAAGCAATCTGGGCTTCTATAACACCTCAGCAGTGCCACAGGCTAATAGCCTCCATGCCACACCGCATTACTGCAGTAAATGATGCAAAAAATGATACATTTCAGCAGGCCAACATTTCGGATTTTAAAATCATTTTTCAAGCTGGTGTTATAAAGTATTCTAATTTACTGAGATAATGACTTTTGGGTTTTCATTGGCTGAAAGCCATAATCGTCAACATTAACAGAAATAATTACTTGAAATAGATCACTCTGTTTGTACTGAATCTATATAATGAGTTTCACTTTTTGTACTGAAGAACTGAAGTAAATAAACGTTTTATTTTAGTTTAGTGAGAAGCACTTGTACTCCCAGAGAAGAGATTGTTGCCTCCACGCCCCTTCTCCAGAATGCTACAGCATTATTAGCAGATGCCTCTGCAGAGTCACTCAGAGTAGTGGCAAGGTCATCTTCCCTATCCAACTTGGTAAGACAGGCTCTTTGGCTCAAGTCATAGGGGTTTGATGTAGCCTCAAAAATGAAACAATGCTCTATTCCCTTCAAGGGAAAATACATGTTTGGACCAACCCAAGATGACTTGTTGGAGAATGCTTTTGACAAGAAAACACCCCTTCCCGAACCAAATAGTTCAGAAAAGAAGTCCTTTTGGCCCCCTCGGGAGCAACCTTCCCAGTTCAGGGGTAAAGTAAAAACAGGGAGGTGGAGCCACACCAAAGGTGGCCGAGGCAGTAATTTATTTCTCTCCCAGGGCCAGTGTCAGAATAAAACCATAACGCCCAAAGGAGAGTAGGAGGTCGCATCTCACATTACCTTCCACAATGGCGGGAGGTGTGCACCAACCCGTGGGTCCTAAGATCCATCCAGGAAGAAGTGAAGATGGTTTACCTCCTACCCTTCACAGAGTGTGAGTATAATGCAACTCTCTTCACAGATGCTCCAAAGCACCCTGAATTTCGGCCTAAAGAACCTGCTTGCCTCAGGAGCGGTTTGACTAGTCCAGGAGATGGAGAAGAACAGGGTCACAACTCCTGCCTGTTCTTAATAAAAACAAAATAAGCGAATCCTACAGGATCATAATAAATTTGAAACCACTGAACCAATACATCAGGTACAGGAGGTTCAAAATGGAGTTCATCAAATCAACAGTTCCCTTTATAGGGAAAGACATTACCATAGCTACAATTGACCTGCAGGAAGTGTAGTATCATCTACCGATTCATCCCAAGTACCAGAAATTTCTAAGATTCATAGAAACAAGTGACACATCAATTCAATTCCCATTCATCACCACTATTATTCCCAGAAATTATGGCGGAGGTCATTGCTCACATCAGAAGTCGACAGATCTGCATTATTCCATATCTTGATGACTTCCTGCTAGTAGGTTCCTCGGTGCGAACACTGATGGAGCATATACAGACAACGACAGATTCTGACATCTCTGGGGTGGCTAGCAAAACAACAGAAGTCTAATTATGGTCCCTTCCACAAAGAAGTTCTTAGTTCTTCTGGATTCTTTTTGCCCATAGAGAAGCAAATCCAACTGAGGACAAAGGTAAACATCCTGCGGAGCAGAAAATCGGTGTCTGAGATTTGACATGTTGGTCCTGGGCTCTATAAGATCATGCATCCTGACAGTAGCCTGGGCCCAAGCGCACACCAGAGACCTTCATACCTATATTGCAAATTTGCGATGGATCCCCCAAGTCTCTGAACAGGAGGATATCGGTACCTACCCAGATAAGGACATTTGTTATCTTAATGGAACAACCCAAGGAAGGGCTGAACAGGGGAGTTCCTTGGATTCAGATCCCGCCAGTCACCATAGAAATGGATGCCAGCAAAAGAGGGTAGGACGCCATGGTTGCCCAGAAATCCTTCCAACGTCACTGGTCTGCCAAAATCAGCAGACAGTCCTCATATTTCATGTAATTGAAGACGGTGGAAGAGATACTCAGGACAGCAACATCATTGATTAGAGGTACCCACGGGAGAATCTATTTGGACAATGTGACTACAGTCGCGTGCCGCCGTCACCAAGGAATCTTGAGGCACAAAGAACTGAAAGGCATTTCTGCAAGAATATTTTCTTGGGCCGAGGAAATTCTTCTATCTGTGTCAGCCCTCCATATATGGGAATCAGCTAACATACAAGCTGACTTCCAAAGCAGAAAGGATATCTACCTATTTTTCACTGAACCCAGACAATGCCTTCGCTCACCAATGGAGGTTCAATCTAGCATCCGCCTTCCCTCCGATTCCACTTTTACCAAAAACTGCAGAAAATAAGAATCGAGCAGGCCAATCTTATTCTGATAGCACCCCTCTGGCAGAAAAGGATCTGGTTTGGCACCATAACCAGCCTGTGTGTGGACGGTCCCTTAGTCCTTCCACAAATCTGGGATTTGCAACACCAAGGGCCAATCTGCCATCCGGAAATCGAGAACTGACATCTAGCAGCCTTGCTTCTGAGTTCTCGATCCTAAAGACCAAAGGGGTCTCAGAGTCATTAACACCCTACAAAAAAAGTAAGAAACCGGTAACAAACGCCATATATCACAAGACCTGGAAGATATTTGTATCATGGTGTGCACCAGATCGACCGGATCCCTGACAGCCCAACATCGCCCAAATCCTGGACTTCCTACAAAAAGGCCTGGAAGAAGGACTCAGACCCAGTACACTAAAGGTTCAATTGACGGCATTGGGTTCATACTTCGACCAGACCCTGGCCGAATATCGCTGGGTGAAACGATTCATGACAGCAGCCCACCCGCCCTCGTCCTGGACCAGTCATTCTGGTCCCCGCCTGTGACCTTAATCTAGTCTTTAAGGAGTTGACTCTTCCACTATTTTAACCTTTATCATCAATAATGCTGGAAGAACTGTCCTGGCTGGTTGTAGTGGCAATCACGACAGCCATATGGGTGGAGGAGTTACAGGCTCTTTCAATAAATTAATCCTGAGGATAATAGAATACCAGCTGGTGCTCCACCTTGACTCTTTGTTTCTACCTAAGGTAGTTTTGGACTTCCATAGAAATAAAGACATACTACCTTCCTACTGCCAAAACCCAAGGAATAGAAAGGAAGAAAATTTCCATTCTCTTGATGTAAGTAGAGTGGCCCTGCATCATTGTCACTTGGCAAGAGTGGAGGAAGGATAACAACTTATGCTGACCATAAGGTTGAATGAACAAGGGAAAGAAAGCATCCAAAGCTAGAGTGGCCAACTGGGTAAAAAGAGCAATTGCTGAAGCTTACAGGTTCAGAATCTTACGCCTCCACATAAGTTCACAGCTCATTCCACCAGATCAGTACTAGCGCCTTCATCGAACAGATATGCAGAACCGCTACCTGGTCGTCAGTCCACACCATTTTCAAACCTTACAGCCTTGACTTGACCTCCGTTAAGGATTTATTATTCAGGAGAAAAATTCTCCAGGCGGTTGTCCCTCCCTAGACATTAGTCTTTGGTATTCCTCCTGTGTGCTGTTATGGGGGGGTTATTGGAGAAAATAGAAGTAGACTTACTAGTAATTCGGTTTCTTAAAACCCACCACGACAGCACAGGTAATTCTCTCCCCTTGCTCAATTATTGGATCCAGTAATAATAAATATAATTTGAAGCATTCATACTCTTGTGGTCCTTTATAATAACGCTGGAGGGAGGATGTGTGTGTGTGTGGGTTTATTTGACCTCTTTCATGTTTGCTATCCCTATTAGGGTGAGGTGACATCCTCCTGTGGTGCTGTCGTGGTGGGTTATTAGAAACCAAATTGTCTGATTTCTATTTTCTGTGGAATAAGACATCAGATCGTAGATATCAAGGTATTCTTTTATTCAACGTCCGATGACCTGTGTGCCGATATAGACAGATTAGGGGGATTGATCCTACTGACAGATTCCCTTTTAAGATTTTGGATATAACTTGATCAGTGTCTGACCAGTGTAAGAAAATCTTACCCAACCTATTATATAAAGGAAGGTGAAAGAGAGAGTAAAACAAAGCCAGTTTCTCTTGAATAAAGTGTTTGTTTTTTTGTAAAGTTCGTGAATGTTGCTCTTCAGGTATGGCAGCCATTTAAAAATTAGTGTCCACTTGAGTCACTTTGAAGACATGTTAGAGAATCGAGATGATTAATGATATCTTTGATACCTGCACCAAGTGCGAGCTGTGAAGAAAGTTTTAAAAATACAACTTTTAGAGGGTATGTCGGCACATTCATGCTGCTAGAGCCATAAGCCGCAAGAATTACAGAGACTGGGTTATTGCAGTCATGTATTTACTCTGAAATGCTGCAGTTTTTTAAACAAGTCATTTGGTGTCCAGGGATGTGCTGACTTGCCACATAGGTATGACAAATGCAGGGACAAGAGGTGTCCTGTTTCTACACAGAGCAGAGAAAAGAGAAGACTTTAACTGTGTAGAAAGGCAAAAGGAGCAATTGTTAGTACCCAGTGCTATATAATACGATGACTGCAATATATAAAGAGGATATAAACTTTAAAACTGCTGAGAGCCTGCTGGGCCTGCTTCAAAGACAGTGACCCAACCTGCGACATAATAGTATATCATATGGTGGGATGGAGTTAAATGGAAGCCATGAGCTTGAGGTCAACTGTCCATATCCAACAATATATTTTGTTGGTAAGCTATAAGTGAGAGCAAATCTTGCATGTATTTTTATGGTCTAATATCTTGGTCGTATTGGTCTTTGTACATTTTGAAAATACTGAAATCCTCATCCATTATTAATTAATGTCCTGATGTCCCACAGGTTGCGAATGAAGCCTGATGTTGTATTACGGCACCTATCAATTGCTATCTGCTCCGCAGACCAGAGTTACATGCCCCAGCAAGTGGGTGTCGCAGTGGGAAGGAACCCCAGCAATCTGCAGGAGGTTCGAGAGGTCCACATTACCAGCAATACTACAGGATATGTGACATTGCTGGAAAATGCCAACATAAATCAGATGTGTGAGTCTGTCGAGTAATTCGCCGCTTGGTTTTCCATGTCTTGCTTTGCTTTTTCCAGATGAGTTATAATCGGGCTGTAAAATAAATCACCGCTTAGGTGAAAAGAACACACTTGGCATATGCTGTGCACATGGGGTCGTATGGATATGTTCAGAGGATGCTCTGGGGTTGTCATTGGCATATCCTTAATGGGTTCCCAAAGCATGGTGTTAGTAGCACCTATAATTACTGCCTGGTTAGATGATATTGTGGTGTTCGGTTTACCTGAATGTAATTAGAGCACAGAGTACAGTTCTGCTTGTTGGATGGCTTAGGTGCCATTAGTACTGTACCTTATATGTGAAGCATGCTCTCACAATGGCCTCTCTGCTCTACCTGGCAGTGTGAGTAAGCAGAATTAATGATGACTCAATAATGGTCCACTTGGATGATCTCATCAGTGTACATTGGTTGTCTTTAACTACTGGAGAAAAAGGCAATTCACTTATGTAAGCTGCTTCCATTATGATTAAAGTTAACCCTTTTATGCCCTGTGGTAATAGTACATCACAATCAGCCGGTTGTACCTATGAATCCATCTTACTATATCATAGCGATGGAGTTAGCACAGGTGTAGATCCTTGCTATTACTAACAGCCAACCGGATAGAAGTTGCCAATAATGCTTGTGGCTTCTAATGATTTTTCCTCCTGACACCCTGTTGATTTTCCAAAAGAATATGGTACTGGAGGGCTGTTATATCGGGCTGCTGGCCTATGTGTTTTCTTGTTCGGCTTCTCTGTGGCAAGTCCTTATAATAGGTTGCCTGTCCGTAGAATACTGAGAGACAATGATACTTTACAATACTGGAGGTTAGCGATTAGAGGATCGCACAGTAAAGTCCCATAGTGGGATACAAAAACAGAAAAATAAATGAATCTTAAATCAAGTTTAATAGAAGCAATAAAGTTAAAATAAATTTTTTTTTGTTAAATTTCACTTATAACGCAAACATAGTAAAATGTATATAATAAAGCTATAAAGGTGAAATTGACTTTTTTTTCCCATTCTGCCCCTTCAAAAAACATATGTATGAACGTTAATCAGTGAACTAGATGTGTCTCAAAATGGTACATCTAAACGTTTTTACCACCCCATCTGAACGCAGCATGATGTAGAGATAGAGACCCTGATTCCAGTAATTTATCACTAACTTTACTGGGTGCTGCAGCTTTGATAAAATCACTGTTTTATCTGCTGCAGATCTATTAGTTCTCTGAAGGCAGAGCCCTGTTTATCGCTGCCTGCACCATTGGTTTACAGCTCTCTGTGTACACGGTGCATAGGCAGAAAGCTGCCAATTGGTGGCAGAGGCTGTTTTCTATAAAGCTAATGAGTATGGAGGACTACATGGCAGCAGGTTTACTAGTCCATCCCTTTCTGAGAAAACTTATTTTATAAAAACTATGGCAAGCAGCCCAGTAAGTGATACATCACTGAAATCGGGGTTTCTGTCTCTCTATTACGCTGCTCTCAGATCATATACGGTATCAAAAATCAGGTGACAGATTCCCTTTAAAAAAAAAAAAAAGTAAAAAACCTCTTGTGATACTATTTTGACAGAAAAATAAATATAGCTTTAGGTATGTGGCATGAAAATGTCTTCATTATGCAAAAGTGGTACAATAGAAAACTCCTATCCAAAAACTGAAGCATAAACATGTTGCCATAAATGTAATGACCCGAATATACTCTAGGTATACAGTGAATATCATCAAAGTAAAATAAGTTTTTTTTTTTCTTTTTTCTCCACTACACACAAGAATGTGTAAATGCTAATTGGTGAGTTATACGTACCCTAAAATGCTACTACTGAACATACAATGTTCCCTCAAGACTTCATTCATCTAAGCTAAATAAGTGATGGCCCTAAAAATCAAAAGATGGAGCAGTGCGTCCTGGGGATCAAGGTGGCCGCAGAGTAAAACCTTTCATGCCTGCCTGTTCTAAATGTTATCTTCCCTGTTGTGCAGACGTACAGATCAATATTAAGCGATGTCTGAGTGATGGCTGTGACACGAGGATCCACGGTCTCCGAGTGGTCGGCTACCAAAAGATAAAAAAGTCGGTAGTGTCTGTATCTGATGCCTCCGCGATCTGGAATCTTTCTCTAATGACGTCACTTATAACCACCTCAATGGAGACCCACCCAGCTCTGGCTCAGGCTGTCCAGCAGCACACACAGTATGTAACGTTGCCTCTATCTTTAGAATACTTTGCATATGTCAATTTTCTGAGATTTCATGTAATTAAAGTAAGCTGTCCATTTTCTGAAAATCTTCTTTACTCGCCGTCCTCACGCCCAGAGCGGAGTCTCTGCTGCTGTTCCGTGTCCATTATTGGTTGTGGTGCTGACGTCAGTTCATACAGCATGACAGCCAATCTGTGAGCCCCGAGACCATGAGGGGTTTTATCAGCTATATGGGCAGAACCGCTGTCCTTACTGATGTGCTGCCCACTTAAGGGGGATGGCTTTCTTTTGAGGCCTCTTTTTTTTTTTCTGTTTAAACCCATGTATTTTGGGCTAAACATAATTTACATTTGGGTTTCATTACATATTTTGCACCATTTGGCTTTTACAGGCTGTTTTTTTTTTTTTTACGTTACTGGGGTTTGTGGCTATAAATTAGCTGAGAGGAGCTCTGGAAAAAGCAGATAAGAGTTAGAAATTTTCCTGTTATAATTTCCAGCTCACTGACAGATTCCCAAGTAAAGGGGTCTGACGTTTTCTCCTGTTAGCGCAGCTTTCCTCACACACTGACCAAGAACTTCTGTCCATACAATGGCTGCTGATGGAGGTGCATGTGACCAGACTATCAGCCTCCTAGCGGCACAGGAGTCTACTTGTACAAGTGGGACCGCAGTGGCTTCTCCTTCTCCCCGTCAGTGCTTGTACAGGGAGAGACCAGTCAATCACTGGCAATAGGCAGGGAGAAGCTCCACCTGTCCAACTAATCTCTCGAGCGGCACGTTCATTCGCGGCTTTGTAAAGTATGTTTTTCTCTTAAACTCCTTATCAGAATCAAACATACGTAGCTGAAATTATGCAGTCAATGTCTGATACATGGTGTCCGTGAATCGAGCAATCGGGCAGCATGTATTCACTGTCTGCTTCCCTTTTAAGGCTAAGTTCACACTAGGCGTTTTTGTTTTGTTTTTTTTTCTGCAGCAAAACCTGCACTCTAAATAGAAAAGAAGCAGTGTCAAAAAGAGGGATTTTTGGTACTCACCGTAAAATCTTTCTTGGAGCCTTCATTTGGGGACACAGGTAACCATGGGTGTATGCTGCTGTCGCTAGGAGGCTGACACTATGCAAAAAAAGGAAAATAGCTCCTCCTCCACAGTATACACCCACCGACAGGCAGGAAGTACCTCAGTTAGTGTTAAAGCAGTAGGAGAAGCAACAAAAACTCAACATATGTACCAATCCAACATGAAGACACATAGATCAAATAATGATACAACATACCAAATAATGGTACCACATATGTGCCAATGCAACAACAAAGGCACACCAATGGTACAAACAGTTAGAGAGGGTGCTGTGTCCCGCAATGAAGGCTCCAAGAAAGATTTTACGGTGAGTACCAAAAATCCTTCTTTATCGCTTCATTGGGGGACACAGGTAACCATGGGACATCCCAAAGCAGTCCCTAATGTGGGAAACAGGAAGATTCAAGGAATAAATGTGCTCAGGTCTGTCGGTGCAAAACCGCCACCTGCAGCACCTTCCTTCCCAGGCCTGCATCAGAGGAGGCATGGTATGAACCCTGTTAAGACTAACAAAAGAGGGCAAATATGACCAGGTTGCGGCCTTACAGTCTGGAAAGCCAAATCCTGGTGACAAACAGCCTAGGAGTCCCCTACCGCAGGGCGGAGTGAGCCTTCATCCCCAGAGGAGCCTGCACCATCGGAAGAGACTGTTTGCCTTGGAAGCGGACTGCCTCACGGCAATAGAGAAACTAGAAGCTAGGAGCCCTTTAAGGCAACCTTCAGAGAATGATGAGCAGGGAATCAGATTGACGAAAGGGAGCAGTCCTTGAAAGGTAGACTCGGAGAGCTGTGATGGAATCCAGCTTGTAGAGGGACTTATCCAGGGGATGGACTGGAGAGACATAGAAGGAAGGACAATGACCGCGTTAATGAGAAAGGGAAAAAAAGACCACCTCAGGAAGAAAGGAAGGGCCAGGCCCGAGAACCATCTTGTCCTGATATAGGGTCAGGAGCGGGGAACGGCAGGACAATGCCGCTAACTTGGAAACTCTCCTGATGGACATAATTGAACAAAGAGAAATGTCATGTGTTGAATGGGCTAAAACAGGTTGCGCGCTGCGGCGCGCAAAAGACTAGATTAAAATTCCATGGATTTATCGGTGGACGAGTCCTTGAAGAAAACCAGGAATGAAAGGAAAACGGACATAGGGACCAGACCCTTGTCCATACTCCACCAAAAGAAGGCCTTTCAGTATTTGTAGTAGATACGCAAGGATGCTGGTTTCCCGGTCCCAATCATGGTCTGAATGACCAGCTGGGGAAAAACTCAGAGACTATGAGCTCTGGTGGAAGAGAGAACCTTGAGAGAGAGGATCTGGATGGCCTGGAAGCTTCCAAGGGGCGTCTTTGAACATATTCACCGGGCCTTTCTTGGCCAATCCGAAGATAACATGAATATAGGGATCCCTTCTTCCTTTTCACAACTCTCGGGCCGAGGGGAGAGACGGAAAAGGAGAGAGCAGATGAAATTGTGACTATGATATTACTAGAGCATCGCAACAGGTGGCTAGCAGGTCCCGGGATCTGGGTACGAACCAAGGAACCTTGTGGTTTATCCAGGACGCCACGAGGACAACGTCTGGAGAGCCCCATTTCAGCATATATGGATGAAGACAGAGGGGCTGAGCCATTGGTTGCCCGAGCGAGGCCCAGATGGCTCCGAAAATCCATTGCCTGGATTCCTACCCTCGGAATGTGCATGGATGATGTGGCGGAAACATTACGCTCTGCCTCTCGCAGAATCCTTGTTAACTCTGACTTCACTTGTTTGATGCGAGTACCGCCATAGGCTAGGTTCAGATTGCGTTAGAGCAATCCGTTTAGCGCCTAGCGCTAGCGGATTGCGCTAACGCAATGTGTTTTAAGGGGTCGCGTTAAACGTCCCGGCTAGCGCAGATTTCCGATCTCCGATCGGCGAGAGCGGGGAACGGACCTCGGGCGCGCCTCAGACGCTGCAAGCATCGTCCGCGGCGCGCCACAAAACACCGGCACATCGCTAGCGCGTGCTAAAAATGGCATGCGCTAGTGATGCGCGTTCCCATTGCTGTTAATGGGCGCGCTAACGGACGCATTGCACGGCGTTAATTTCGCCGTGCAACGCTATCCGTTAGCGCTGTCCCATTAACGCAATGGGAACCTAGCCTTAATGGTTTATGTAAACCTCAGCCGTGGCATTGTCTCTTGGGCGTTCCAGTGGCTCTGCGCAACTAATTAAAAACAGCTCCGCAAAAGATGAGACTGGCGTTGTTGGTGAAAACCTGCCACTAGAGAGGAAAGAGGAACTTCCTTTATAGAACTGATGTCGACGGCGTCACCAGATGAAACACTGCTTCACTCTGAGAGGAAGAAGCACAGGATTGTCCGTGGAGACGACCAGAGAGCCTGCTGAAGGGGGCGGGCATGGAACTGGGCAAAAGGAACGGTTTCCGAGGCGACAATCCATTTCCCCTAGAACTCCTATGCAGGACCATAGGGGAAGAGAAGCTGATCGCTTTAGAGTACAGAAACCCCTGGCAGAGGGATGAAAAACCTTCTCCATATGAAGGAAGAGACGGGCTTGGGTCATGTCGAACCCATACCTAGTAACACCAAGTACTGAACAAAGGTGAGGGAGGACTTTTCTCTGTTTATAATCTAGCTGAGATGGACCCAGATATGTAGAGTAAACTGAAGAATCTGGTTGCAGTCTCAGCGGGATGGCTCATTGATCAGAAGATTGTTTAAGTAGGGAAATATGAAAAATCCCTTGGATAGAAGAATGACCCTGACCGCTGCCATGACATAAATAGTCTGGGAGCAGAGGCTAGGATGAAGGGAAGGGGCGTGAATTGATAAGGACCCTCCTAGATCGCACATCATAGGAGCCTCTGAAGCTAAACACAAACAAGAATGTTAGAAAAATTCTCCTGAGTCCATGAAAGTGATTACCGAACTTAGTTACATCGTCCTGAAGAGAAAGGACCGAACGTGAACGGTAAACCGCTTGAGGACTTAAAACTAGCGTTCCGCCTTTCTTCATGACTAAGAAAGAATAGAATAGAACCCCGAGAACAGTACGTTCCTGGGGACGGGTACGATCACTTCTGTGAATGGCAGGTAAAGACTGCCTGAAGAACTGCTGGGGCCTGCGACGTATGTCTTGACGGGCGAAAAAACAAATGGAAACTTCTTGCTGGGGGACAAGAACGTTCGATATTGTAGCCGGAAGTCACTATCTCTCTCGAGGTTGAAGCAACCTTTTCCTATTAAAAGGACATTAGGTGTTTTTCCCCCACCAGTGGCATCCGAAACTATTGATCCAGCTTGGATCCAAAAGATCTAGGAAGGCAAAACCAGTGAGGCCAGAGAATGTAACGTATGGCAACGATGCTGCCGGTAGTCGTGACTGAACAACCAGCCGCATCAAAAGGGGAGCGGACACGAGATATTTGCTGGCTTGGGCAATCTGATCAGCCAGATCTGGCCTCCCATCCGGAATACCTTGATGAAGTATTCTTGCCACGACAGACATGGAATTTGACACCCAGGTGTAGGCAAATGTGGGGCAGAGAGAGAGAGAGAGAGGGGCGCCAGCTGCCTCCAAGGCTGACTTAACCAAGGCTTCATTCTGTCTATCTGTAGAATCCTTAAGGAATGCGCCAATCAGTAGAGACAAGGCTGTCTAGGAAGACAGGCGAGAAGCAGGTGGATCCACCTTAGGGATTCTGCCCATTTATCAAGAAGGCCTGGTCTAAAGGGGTAGAGGATGTGTGGCTTCCTCCTACCTGGGAGGCGCTTTTCAGAGTGTTCCCAGTGTTTAGACATAGTCATGACAAGTTCGCTGATCAGGGAAAATTACGGGAAAAACATTTTTTTACCCATTTGAAAGTAACGGAGTGCTCATGAGCAGGAGCCTCATCCTCCCGTAGTTTCAGAGACTTGGTATTTTGCCAAGATGAGGTTATTGAGCATATCTTGCATCTTTCAGGTCTGGTCCGTATCGGACTCAGACTGGGAATCCATATCCGACCCAAAAACTGCCTCCAAGGAGGGGCATGGGATGAGGAATGCATCCAGGATAAAGTAGAGGGACCAGCCGGTTCTTTTGCTTTGTACGCGATCTGTGACCTGTGAAGGTCATGTGCGTGCGAATCACCGTGAGAGGTGTTCGGATCACTGGTGGCAGAAGACAAACGTGAAGGACGCTCCAGGACCTGGACCAGGGATTGTGAGAGTTTGGTCAGATCTGAGAACAACTGTGACCTGGCAACAGCCCACTCCGGAAGGAGGGGAGTGCTCTCATTCCAGGTGTTAGAGGGTTTATCTGAATGCCACTGCTCTTGTACAGATGGCACCAGCATCGCAATTATAGGGACAGGAATGGGCCTCCCTGAGATTGGGGCATAAGTAATAGGCTAAGGCTACAGCTGGGAGAGCGACACCACACTGCTCGCTCAGCCGCCCTCCTGGGGAGGCAGGGTGAGAGATTACACCCTGATTCCCTGAATGCTGTATCTGAAAGAGAAAACAAAATCGTTAATAAAAACAATAAAAACCTGTAAAGAAAGCAGGGTTAGCAGCGGATCTGAAGATCCAGGTCCGCCTCCTACAGACACTAAGCACAAACTGAGGTACTTCCTGCCTGTCGGTGGGTGTAAACTGCCAGGGAGGAGCTATTTTCCTTTTTTTTCGCATAGTGTCAGCCTCCTAGCGACAGCAGCATACACCCATGGTTACCTGTGTCCCCCAAAGAAGCGATAAAGAAATGCATGTTTTGGTGCTGTTTTTGCTGCATTTTTCAGGATCCCAAAGTTCACCTTTGCTTCCAACACAGAAGTATGAACACAGTTCACCAATACAAGACATATGTTCATGGAAACATAAACATGCAAATGTAACAGCTGGGGGAGGTGAATTGGTCTGGAATAATGTACCTAAGACACTGGCAGTGCATTGAGTGTGTAGTACACTGTTTAAGTTTTACACTTCGGTCAGCCATTGAGTTGCTCAGGCATTGCTCAATCTCACACCTTGGTTGGCCATTGTTAACTTTTTATGCTTCACTAACTTAAACTGTACTAATCAATCTGCCATCCTTAGATGACCAAGACATGATGGTAAACCTGGAAAAAACATAAAAATAAATGTTTTTCATACACTGCTGTACTTGCTTTTATTCATTAACCCCTTTCTGCCATCAGACGTACTATTGCGTCCATGGGGGGTGGGCCCTACTTCCCAAGGACGCAATAGTACGTCATATGCGATCGGCAGCGCTCACGGGGGGAGCGGCGCCGATCGCGGCCGGGTGTCAGCTGCCTATCGCAGCTGACATCCGGCACTATGTGCCAGGAGCGGTCACGGACCGCCCCCGGCACATTAACCCCCGGCACACCGCGATCAAAGATGATCGCGATGTGCCGGCGGTGCAGGGAAGCACCGCGCAGGGAGGGGGGCTCCCTGCGGGCTTCCCTGAGACCCCCGCAGCAACGCGATGTAATCGCGTTGCTGCGAGGGTCTTGCCGCCCTCCCTCCCTGCTCCAGGTCCCGGATCCAAGATGGCCGCGGATCCGGGTCCTGCAGGGAGGGAGGTGGCTTCACAGAGCCTGCTCAGAGCAGGCACTGTGAAGCCTGCACTGCTGCATGTCAGATCAGTGATCTGACAGAGTGCTGTGCAAACTGTCAGATCACTGATCTGTGATGTCCCCCCCTGGGACAAAGTAAAAAAGTAAAAAAAAAATTTTCCAAATGTGTAAAAAAAATTAAAAAAAAATATTCCTAAATAATGAAAAAAAAAAAAAAATATTCCCATAAATACATTTCTTCATCTAAATAAAAAAAAAAAAAAACAATAAAAGTACACATATTTAGTATCGCCGCGTCCGTATCGACTCGCCCTATAAAACTGGCACACTAGTTAACCCCTTCAGTAAACACCGTAAGAAAAAAAAAAAAACGAGGCAAAAAACGACGCTTTATTATCATACCGCCGAACAAAAAGTGGAATAACACGTGATCAAAAAGACAGATATAAACAACCATGGTACCGCTGAAAGCGTCATCTTGTCCCGCAAAAAACGAGCCACCATACAGCATCATCAGCAAAAAAATGAAAAAGTTATAGTCCTGAGAATAAAGCGATGCCAAAATAATTATTTTTTCTATAAAATAGTTTTTATCGTATAAAAGCGCCAAAACATAAAAAAATGATATAAATGAGATGTCGCTGTAATCGTACTGACCCGAAGAATAAAACTGCTTTATCAATTTTACCAAACGCGGAACGGTATAAACGCCTCCCCCAAAAGAAATTCATGAATAGCTGGTTTTTGGTCATTCTGTCTCACAAAAATCGGAATAAAAAGCGATCAAAAAATGTCACGTGCCCGAAAATGTTACC